>NC_064641.1:857210288-857217788 GCF_023864345.2 Schistocerca serialis cubense
GGATGATGAAGAAGTTATTGATGCAGTACGACGTTGGCTCCGACATCGACCAGTGGAATGGTACCCTGCAGGCATACAGGCCCTCATTTCAAGGTGGCGTAAGGCCGATTACGTTGAAAAATAGTGTTGTGTAGCTAAAAGATTGGGGAATAACCTGGTGTATTTCAATGCTGAATGAAACAACCCCTGTTTCAGAAAAAAAAATGCGTTGCATTACTTATTGAACTGCCCTTGTACTTTGTGGATAGCTCTCGTATGTCAGGAAGTTTCATATCAGCGCACACTCCGCTGCAGAGTGAAAATCTCATCCAGGTTTTTATTTGCAAAAGAAGTATATCCATTTTAGTTGCTGGTGTAGCTGTGTCTCTGTGCATCGTAAATAGGTGCGCAGCTTCCTTTTTTTGTTTTACCGTCTCGGTACCTTGGGCGGTGAGCCGTTGAGACGGCGGACACTGTGGTGCGACAGGTGGAGGTGGTGGTGCGCGAGGCGCGCGACGTGCTGGCGCTGGAGGAGGACTACGTGCGGCTGCAGGGCGGCTACGTGCGGCTGCTGTGGCGCGTGGGGCGCGCCCTGTGCCGCCTGCTGGCGGGCGACGCGCGGGCCGCCGACGTCGCCTCCGACGTGCTGGGCGCCTGGCTGCGCGCAGAGGACGCCACGCGCCGCGACATGGCCCGCATGAGGCTCTTCAGCCGCAGCGCGCGCGGTCAGTCTCTCCACCTGCACACACTCACAAAACACGGCGCTGGCCGGCTGACAAGGAGGCGCCACGGTGTTCCGATCACGGCTTTAGGCCGTGGCCTGCGTGAGCGACAGAAGCGAGCGACAGAAGCGAGCGACAGCGAGCGACTTCTGGATACGCGACACTCCACCGACAACCACCAACATCGGGCGAAAACCTTGGATGTCCAGGGTGCGAGCGACCACGTCGCGCTACAAGATGGCTGCTTAGAGCCAACCAGCTGTTTCTATAAAACGGCGCCCCGAAACTGTAGAGTACTGTAGCTGGAGAGTAAGGCTACAGAATCAGGTTTACTTAAGAAAACAAAGCGAAAAGGAATGCTCTGCGTGAAATTTACAAATGGAGGCATCTCCATGAAGAATTCCATTAAGTATCGTCAACTACGAAGATGAACACACAAGTTCTTGGAATACACGTGAATGAGCAGAGGAGCATTCGACTATTTCATCAATAAATTAAATACGAAAGTTTTTTTACGTTATCAAGTACTTTTAACAGCCAATAAATGCGGAGGAATGACTATTACATGACTAATTGCGCAAAATACTAACACAAGCCCTATAATGGGCAATAGGTAGCTTTGGTGCACGGATACCGGCACAGTAGCTCAGCGTGTTCGGTCAGAGGGTTTAGCTATCCTCTCTAATAAAAAAAAAACTGAGTGAACGCATCAACGGACAACCTGACCGGGCGTCATCGGACGTCCGCCATGAACAAATTCAACGAACACCATAGGACAAAACGAGATAAAAAAGGGGGGTAGCGTATACAGTTTGTAATCACGTGCCAGGAGAAGGTCCTGAGTTCTATTCACAGCAATTTTTATATTTTTACTGATTCAATTACGTTTCTGTATACTAAGTTTTATGTATACTGTTTACACTGCATCGCTAAGCATATTTTTAAGGTCTTGCCAAAGAACTTGATCTTCACTCCTATCCCAGTATATCACACACATTTAATTGCTAATAAATTACAATGGATCATGAAATTTTACAGATATTTGATGTTGCAAACGTAATTGATCAGCAGTCAGTGTTAAGACCAAGCGTTTCAATTACTCTAAATAGTCTGCAAAAGTAAAGCTTACAATATTTTTGAAAAGTAAGTCAAACGTTTTGTGTAATGAGTCGTCTAAAAGTATGAAATAGAAAATATTAGGGAAACGTTTGGTGCACCTCACTTTCTGTTCATGATTTCGAGCATCATTCATAGGTACGTAGAGCGTTTCTCTGTTCTACTTATTTCTTTTACACAAATCATTTCATAAAATATTTGAGTGATTTATTCCATTCAGAAAGCATGATCTTGCTGACTCCTTGTTTGCCTTCGTAGCATACTTGATTCGAAGGAAGCCTTTTTGACATTTAAATACCGCACCAGTGTATCTTTTTATGTGCAAAACAGCTAAGTCTTGAACAGAGGAAATTTTTGACACTTCATTTACAGCAGCTTTCCGTGAAATGTTTCAATTTTTCCTCAGCTTATTTATTAAGTTTTCGTTCATTACCCTGATTTCTTTCAAATAGTTAAATATTTTCATGCCAAACTAGATCCCATGTTGGTCACTTTGATACTCCGTTTACCCTTTTCCCTTCCTTTGTTTGGCTACGAAATTTTGGACAAAACCTCATGACGTAAATTGTAGAGAGTTTTGTTTTCGCTCTGCTCACGCGTTTACAAAAACGTATTGACTGTTAATCGTATGATAAAATAGTCCTTTCTGCGTGCTGTCATTTCTAAAAATCGTCGTTTCGATATCTTGAACCTTTTATGAGATATGACGATTTTTACGACCACTTGATTCCCGAAGCGCAGGAAACGTTAGAACGCGCCGCGAGCAACCCGTCCGCGGATATAACAACCAATATCTCAAGAATGGAAAGAGATATCATTCCGGTCTCAACTTTAAATACAATTTAGATATATTGGTTACATTTCATATGCAGTAATGTATGGCCTTAAATGAACTATATGGAAAGTCTCTGCAACTTCTTAAAAATTTCGTGCAGCCATGCACTCAATTTCGTGCAGCACAGTAACACTGACGAATAACGAAAATAAATTCAGACCTTTATCATTTAGGGATATCGAATTATAGGTTGCGGAAGAATCAAATTTTTTCACCGAATAGTTTCCTTGAAATCGGATGTTAAGTAATTCATAGCTGCCATCGCGTCCGCTCCACTGCTTTGCCGAGAAGGCACGTGGCTGTCGCTAGGTGTCATGCGTGCTGCAGCGACAAGATTCAAACACGTTTGAATTCAAACGTCGCCAGTTGCAGCGGGAGACAGGCAGCGACACAGATGTCGCTCACGTAGGATACTTCCGTAACTACACTTGCGGTTGTGTTTTATCGCCTGAAGCTGTCACGCGCTGTCGCTCGCTTCTGTCGCTCACCTAGGACACAGCCTTACTTCAAACTTTGTGCACCTTTAGTAACCCATTAAAAAAACATCATGTGCAAGTACCAAGGCACGCCACTCTGGTGGTTCCGACAAAATCGCAAGAGAAGTTTTGCTCTTCTATCACCTACCTCATGTACAATCGATAGGCAAAATAATGTGAACACCTGTACTTACTTGGGAATGGTTTATTAACAAGGGGTTGGACCCCCATTTGCCCGTAATACAGCTGCGATTCTTCTTGGAATACTGGCATATAATGATCGTATAGTTTCCAGTGGAGTGTTATGCCACTCTTCGGTGAGAACCTCTTCTGACACCTGCAGTGACGACGAAGGCGGAAATCAAACTCACAAGGACTTGAGTAGTATTACTGTTCGTTTTTGGAGCATCACCTGCGACCAGCTATGCGAAAGAACCGGCGACACTTCCCGGACAACCCACCCATCATTTTGCACGACAATGCGCGGGCGCATACAGCGCTAGCTGTGGCTGTTGTGCTGGGAAGTACTCTACATCTACCATACTCCTCGGACTTAGGTCTTGTGCCTTTGATTTTATTCTGAAGATGAAGGAACCACTTCGTGGCATTCGCTTCGGAACTGTTGCAGAGATTCGACAGGCAGTAGACCGCTCCATTCACACCATCAACAGAACAGGCTCTGCTAACGGTATACTACTCCTTCCACATCGCTGGCAATGGGTTCTACACAACGCTGGTAACTGCTTTGAAGGAGAGTAACAGGTGCAAACATGTAACTCTTTTGTATCAGTTGTGAATAAATAGTTGCCACTATTTAAGTTACAACCCTCATACAGACCCCGTCGGGTGTTATCTTTACCTTAGTCGACTTCGTCCCATTACGAATGCTGTACTGAGTTATATCTCATACAAAGTCTTTAATCCAGTCACAAATCTGGTCCAGTACTTATTATGCAAATTGGAGGTGGAGGCGGGAGAAAGGAAAGGGAAGAGAAGGGACTAATAATATCAGCTGCATCGGACTTTATGCAGAATCAGCAGCGATGAGCGAAAATGTGTGCCGGACCGGGACTCGAACCCAGAATCTCCTGCTTACAAGGCGGGCCGCATTAAGCATCGCGCCACTGTGTTTATCGCCGATACGCAGACTATCCCGACACGCTTCCCGGATTACACTTACTCACACCTAGAGCCACCTACGCTCAGTCCCCGTCCATGTCCTCCATGCTCGCTAGTTTTAGATTCCTGTTGGAGGTCGACGACGTAAATGTACAATGCACCACAGCTGAGGATTCCGCGTGGTGTCTGTTCTTTCAGACATGTCCGCACGCATTCATATAACTGGTCCGATACTCCGTAAGCTCGTAGTTATCTCACTAAAGGACTACGCGGGACAGTGTTAAAAGGCTTCCAGAAGTGAAGGAACACGGCATGAACCTGAGTGCCTTTGCGTGTGGCACTTAGGATTTCATGGACGAACAGAGAGAGACCTGCGTTTCGCGAAATCTCTGTTCGGTGTCGTTTTTTATTTTTTTAAATTTAATTTAATTTAATTTTTTTAATTTTTTTTTTTTTTTTTTTTTTTTATATATATATAGAGGAGATTTTCGTTCTGCAGAAACGTCATAATGCGTGAGCGTGGAATAAGTACCATTACCCAACAGCAGATTGATGTCAGCAATTAAGGCTTATAATTACTAATTTTAATTTTGATAATCAACAGCCTCAGTTGCACCGTTTACCTAGAAATTTACCTAGGTTTCAGTCGGGATAACCCAACCTTCTTCAGAATAACAGTAACTACCGTTTGTCCATAGTGGACATCGTCAAGCTAAAACTACAGATCCATAAATTATCGTCAGACTATAAGACGTATCTGGAACTGCCTCGGCCCCACTTCGCGACCGCGATCCGGCAGCCACGAGTGCCGTACTGGAACTGACCGTAGCGTCATGAGGCCCGCCTAGGCGGACACAATACCTTGCGCATGCGCATGAGGTGTATGATAGTTACTTGTTGGGACAAGACGTGAACTTAACTCCTGACCTTGAATTTACTAGTAAAGTGAAATAGAAGGTATAGCTGAGGAAAATGGCGTACATGTTTACCTGTGCAGAACGTACTTAGATCGACTGTCTTAACATTTATGAAGTATTCATTGGTCATGATATGAGGACGACATCATGTGCTTACAAGGTATGGGCTATCTAGGAAAATTATTGTGCTTAACCACGAAGTTTAATCACCTAAAAAGAACTTAGTGGTGGGAAGGATAATATAAAGCCAACATCGTCATTATTACGACTAGGTCTAGAAATTTTTAAGACGTAATTGTTAAGCACTTGCTTAGCTGTGGTTACAGCGCATGAACATCCTATTGACTTACCACACAAATGGTCATGATTGAACCTATGAACAAGTCTATATCTAATCTGTAACATCCGGCAATATGGGCCATATAAAATAGATGGTCATTATTCAAGATTAGTATATTTGACCTGAAATGGTCTAGAATCATGTCAAAAACTAATGCACGTGCCCGTTTGAGCTTCTTGGCCAAGTTATGGTTATGAGTTGCGGAAAATACAATAGTGGCGGCAGTGGGGTACTCAATTTGTCTTCATGGAGGTGATCCACACACATATTGTAAAAACTCTGTGTGGACCAGTGCCATCGCCGGCCGCGGTGGTCGAGCGGTTCTAGGCGCCTCAGTTCGGAACCGCGCTATTGCTACAGTCGCAGGTTCGAATCCTGCCTCGGGCATGGATGTGTGTGATGTCCTTAGGTTAGTTAAGTTTAAGTAGTTCTAAGTTCTAGGGAATGATGACCTCAGATGTTAAGTCCCATAGTGCTCAGAGCCATTTGAACTATTAATCTCCGTCTACTGGCTCGTTTCTAATTTTAACAGACTGGGAACATGATAAGAGTGGAATGTCATGACGCTTGTTAGCCATGTCTTACCTGGGATTATGTAGAGGAAGACACCACAGACAATTATGCGAAAACTTCAACTCCTTTATAGTGCCAGAGACAGCAAGACGTCCGTTAATTAATTCGTGTATACCATTCTGTAGCGAATTTTAACAAACTTGTAACGTGACAAGAGTGGCAATGCATTGCTGGCTGAAAGGTAGGTGAGCAATACTGGAGATAGTGGGGAGGAAGGGGAAATTACGGTATATTGCGCTTTATGTAGAATCTTGGACTTTTTTTTACAAAATAGACTCCGCTGAAGATATGAAGAAATGGAGGTTAGAGTTTAAAGTCTCCTCTATGTCAGAACGCCTGCTGAGGTGAGTGGTAACGTGTTTGCCTCCCATGCCGCGGGACTGGGTTCGATTCCCGGCCGGATCGGAGATTTTCTTCCCCCGTGGACTGGGTCTTGGGTTATCATCATCACTGACACGCAAGTCGCCCAATGTGGCGTTACCTGAAATAAGACTTGGAACCTGGCGGCTGAACTTCCCTGGATGGGGTCTCCCGGCCAGCAATAGCACTGATCATTTCATTTCATTTTCCTCTATGTCAACGTCATTAGAAGCTAAGCACTACCTCAGTTTCACGAGGTTCTTGTTGATTGAACACTATCGGAATTCACCTGGCGTGATTTAGAGAAACAATAGGAACGTATCGTAGGGCTGTCGGACAGACGATGGAAAGCAGCTCATGAAGAAAGATTCCATTGTCTTCACGGTGGACCCACTGACTCCAGTAAAAAATTTGGTGCCTGCACAAATGGTAAATCTGTGACAGTAGTCGAAAATCAACTAGCGTAAAGCAAACCGAGAAAGCATATGCAGTTATGGAAAAACTTCATCTACTTAAAACAGAGGTCAGCAAACCGCGGCTCACGACCTACATGCCGGTTTGGCCCCATGGGCGTGGCTCCTCTGCAAAGTAGCACGTGCAGGCGCTCACTTACATTTCCAGAAAGATGAAGTATCAAAGCATATCGTCAAGTCATCTCGTTGCATTGTGTTCTACAATGTACTGTGTGGTTGTAATTAAACGGACGGTAGTCTGGGATGAAAATATTGCAAGTCGCTGAAACATCGGAGGTATGTTCATCAACCGGTGTGCTCGTGGAATATGTCAAAAATATAATAATTACAATTTCTGCCACGAGGTGGAAATATGGCGCTGTAAAAAGTTGGTGTGGGTGCAGAAAAAGGAGAAGAACGATCAAATACTTGATACTTTTGGTTCTGGCACGTTTATTAGCATACGGTCACAAGTTACAACATGTGTTCAATATGTTCTCCCGACTGAGCAACGGGCTGTATCCGTGACAGGGCGTGATCGACAACTGCTCGCAGCATATCCTGTGTAATCAAAGTGATGTGTTGTACTGCCACCTTCAGAAGGTCGCAGG